>NC_048304.1:77398382-77439283 GCF_013100865.1 Trachemys scripta elegans
AAAGCTTATGCTCCCAGTACTTCTGTTAGTCTCAAAGGTGCCACAGGACCCTCTGTTGCTTTTTACAGATTCAGACTAACACGGCTACCCCTCTGATACTTATAATTTATTATTTGCTAAAATTTAACAGTATGCTCAGCCCTTTACAAGACTTGCTTTGAGGTGGTGCTTACTGTCACATCAGGGCAACTGCACCAATATTCCGCCTATGGTCAACCCAGAGCACCCACTCTCAGGGTTCTGGCTGCCCATCCATCACATCTCCTGGGAAAAAACATATGTCTCGCTCGCTCCTGACCAGGATATTTCCAGGCTGCAGTTTCCTGCCTGCACTGTGAATTCCCCAGCATCACTCATAGACTCAGGGCTGGTCCACACTAACCCCCCAGTTCGAACTAAGATACGCAACGTCAGCTACGTGAATAACGTAGCTGAAGTCGAAGTACCTTAGTTCAAACTACAAGGTACTTACTGCTGGTCCACACATGGCAGGCAGGCTCCCCCGTTGACTCCGCGTACTCCTCTTGCGGAGCAGGAGTACCGGCGTCGACGGCGAGCACTTCCAGGATCGATTTATCGCATCTAGACAAGACGCGATAAATAGATCCCAGAAGATCGATTGCTTACTGCCGAACCCGGAGGTAAGTATAGACGTACCCTCAGACTTTAAGGCCAGAAATGACCATCATGATCACCTAGTATGACCTCCTGCATGTTGCAGGCCACAGAAACTCATCCACCCACACCTGTAATAGACCCATAACCACTGGCTGAGTTACTGAAGTTCTCAAATCAGGATTTAAAAGCTTCAAGTGACAGAGAATCCACCATTTACACTAGTTTAAACCTGAAAGCACCGCCCCCGCAGCTCCCATTGGCCGGAAATGGGGAACCGTGGCCAATGGGAGCTTAGGGGGAGGTACCAACAGGCGAGGGCAGCTTGCGGAGCCCTCTGCCCCCTCGCCCCCCCCCCCGGGGGACCCCTCCCCCCCCTGGCCCCAGTGCACACCGCTGCCACCCTGAAGCCAGGTAAGTGGCACTGGGCCAGAGCCCGCACCTGAACCCCCTGCTCTGAGCCCCCTGCCGCACCCCTTCTGCACCCCAACCCCCTGCCCTGAGCCCCCTCTCACACCCCACACTCCCTCCCACACCCCAGCGCCCTGCCCCAGTCCTACACTCATGGCCCTGCATGCAATTTCCCCATCCAGATGTGGCCCTCGAGCCAAAAAGTTTACCCACCCCTGGGCTACATGCTGTTGTAGACAGTATCATCATACCAGCCTCTCCATAAATTTATTAAGCTCGGCTTTAAAGCCAGTTAGGTTTTTTTACCTCCACAGCTCCCCTTGGAAGGATGTTCCAGAACTTCACTCCTTCGATGGTTAGAAACCTTGATCTAATTTCAAGCCTAAACTTGTTGATGGCCAGTTTATATCCATTTGATCTTGTGTCCACATTGGTGCTTAACTTAAATAACTCCTCTCCCTCCCTGGTATTTATCCTTCTGATGTGTTTATAGAGATCATCATATTTCCCCTCAGCCTTCTTTTGGTTAGGCTAAAGAAGCCAACCTCTTTCAGTCTCATCTCATAAGATTGGCTTTCCATTCCTCTGATTATACAAGTAGCCCTTCTCTGCATCTGTTCTAGTTTGAATTCATCTTTGTTAAACATGGGAGACCAGAATTGCACACAGCACAAGATAGTCTGTTTTGCCTTCTCCTCAGAGACTATAAATAGTGTTGTTGCCACAGTTAAGTTAGACACAGCCATTTCTAAGCAAACATATTTATTCATAAAGTGAAAGCATTACAGGGAAAACAATAAAAGACCCTACATGCATGCTAATAAGCTTACCAATTCTCACCCCAACTCCAACAAGTGCTCTGGCCAGTGGACAGTCCACCAACCCCACCAGAGTTTTTTTCTGTAGTCATAAGTTCATAACAGCTGTTAGCTCAAAACAAGCCCACACATGAACATATGATTCATTCTTTTATCCACTTTTGTGTCTTCAATCTACAGAGATCGTGAATAGGTAATCAGCTGGACAACGGCTTTCTCCTCAAGGCCTAGCTTCCAAAGGATGGGTCCGTCCTGAGGTAGGTAATTTGCATTCCCATCCTCCCACATATTTTCTAGGAAACCCACACAACTAAACATTCAGTCTTGTCTGGCCCATTGTTTTAAAAGAGTCCTTTGAAGCTTATAACACTTCCCAGAGCTTACATTAGTCCTTTTTCTCCTTTAAAGAAGTTATATACAATCCACAATAATATATAAACGTTTGCATTTTTAATACGGTACTGCCTAAAATACTTAAACTTTATTCAGTAAGGTTTAACGTAATGCAGTAAGGTTTGTCCAGGAAATTGCCATATCTGTCATGCTTACAAATATCACTCATTTGGTGTGAAATACATTTGCCCCATCATCACAGTTATACTCAGTAGGACACAGGTAGATAGCTGAGTCTTCCCTGTAGTTCCTACTCTGGTCAACAGGGCTTGCTGAGTTCTGTCTGCTTCCAGGCATTCCGAATAGAGAACCAGGGGCTCCAGGCTCCTCCTCTTTTGCTCCAGGTCTCTTCTCACTGCTCTTCCTGGTGGATCTCTTGCTCATGCTGTGCTTCTTAGTACAATACAACGTAGCAGATAGTGGCAGGCCCCAGCCAGCCCAGGGGAAAGGGAAAGGTGGCTCAGAAGGACCAGTTTTCTCCCCTCATAACCCTGCTCTCATCAGCTGTCTGAGTTCAATCACGGGGTATAGTTGAGAATCCAGGCTAATATATGTGGGGGTTCAATACTACAGGTTAGTACTTACATTCAAATGTATTCACAATTTCCAATTCTTCTCCAGAGAGTACCTCAGCGGGCATCACTGCAGCATATGTATTGGATTCCCATGGTCATTTTCACCATTCTAGCATCCAATGTTAGTGCTCATTTTAGCCGGAGCTGGATATATTCTGTATAATGTATTATATATTGCGGAAATAAACCTCCTCTCAGTGGTTAGCTCATAATATTTTATTCCACTTTGCTATTGATCTTATATTTTAGATCATGACCTCAGAGTTTTTTCTATTTGTCTGCTTTATTGTGAAGCTGGGATTTATATACTGCAGAGTAGCACATTTAACATTTGAAAAAGCTCAAGAAGAGTCAGCAGTGAAGTCTCTTCAGGAATAGAAAAAGATCCCAATCATATCAGACTCCTGCCCAGCTATTTGGCTGACCTACAAGCATTACGAGTCATTTTCTTTGTCTAGATCATATAGTTCACAGTGGCTAAGAAGAGACAAGATAATGCCATACTGGAACAGCTGATTTATATTGAGAATTACTCTCTTAATCTAGGGAAAGTTGTACTATTTCACTTAAATGCACCTTATGTACATCAGAGAGCGTCTCCTCATGGAAGTTAGTAGTCTGATATTAGATATCTTGTTCATTGCGAGCCAGTTAGAATCAGCATTGCAGAGCATGCTACAGCTTGCCCAAGCAACTTTAATAATACAAACCAAAACCGCAGAAAATCCACTGAGGGCCAGTTTGGTTTGCAGAGACATTGGATGTCAGTAGCGGTTTTTCACTAGCAAGAGGTATCTAATGCAGCAGTTACTGTAGCCCTGTCCATGGAGAAACAGTGCCAAAACAGCCTATGAGCAAGAGTGGAGACTAAGGTCTGGTCTATACTACCCGCCTGAATCGGCGGTGGAAATCGACCTCTCGGGGATCGATTTATCGCGACCCGTCGGGACACGACAATCGATCCCCGAATTGGCGCTCTAACTCCACCAGCGGAGGTGGTAGTAAGCGCCGCTGACAAAAAGCCGCAGAAGTCGATTTTGCCGCCGTCCTCACAACGGCGTAAGTCGGCTGCAATACGTCGAATTCAGCTACGCTATTCACGTAGCTGAATTTGCGTATCTTAAATCGATTCCCTGCTGTAGCGTAGATGTACCCTAAGAAAGATTAACTTGGCTGTGATCATGTTTTTATGTCTCTTTCACTTGCATCTTTGAAGAGCCTAACTGTATTTTCCAATTGGAACTGAATTTGTATGCGTTCTCTGCTTTCCCAATTGGTTCTGCTCTATTTCCTCATCAAGATGCTCTGTACCTCTTCAATACCAGGTCAGGTCTGTGGAGAATCCATTAGCCCTTTGAGGAACTAGCGTACCTTTTGGGAAAGAAATTATGCATCTCACATAAGCTGGAATCAGGGCTGTACTCTAAAACTGACTCCCTGTTGGTTTTTCATGTTACAGGTAAATGTGACTTGTATTACATGCATTAGACCAAGGCTGGTGCTATAATGGAAGCAGCTTTACACATTCATAGTCAAAAATCTTTATTTTAAAAGATTTAAGGATGAAAATGTGTTTCACCGAAGTCCAACTTCTGCCCAAAACCAATATTAAAACTTTCTTTTCTCAAATATGTTACACTCATAAACCCTCCTCCCCCAAATATTAGAAAATCCAGGAATGAACAGTTAAAGGGTACAGCCAGTTAACCACAATGTGAAAGGTGTGCAGCACTCCCCGTAGCCAAGCCTGGCTTTGCAGAGGCCTGCCTCAGTTTCCAGCCTGAGGGGCTATCATCCTGCCCAGCACTTCTTGGCCTTCTCGGCCTTCTCCGCAGGCCTTTGGAGTCAAGGTTTGACATAAAGTTTAATAGATCAAAAGGCCATCAGGCTGAGTTTCAGGTCCCTTCTCCTAAAGTTCAGTAAGGGCAACTAGTGCAAATTCCCAAAGACACACTATTACCTGAATAGATTGGGGGTGCTTGTTAACTTCTGTGTCAGAAGGCCATCCATCTGGGAGATTACTGCATGTGGAAGAAATCGACAGTATCCGCCTTGCTCCTGGTAGCAATGCAGCAATACCACATAGTCAATAACCTGTGTTGAAAAAGGGTACAGATTATCACAAATGGCCACTCGAAGTTTGGTGGCTTGTCTGATATTTGTTAAGTAAGCGGGTCATCTGGACTTGGACCTGTTTGTTACAAGATAGAACAACAAATATATAAAGTTTTCTTTGAGTGGGCAGATAGGTGAAATGCATATCATGTGCCTTTTCTCTCATACTGGGAAAATGGGCTCCATTAAGTCTCTCTCTCATACTCAGGGTGCAGAGGATTTGGCAGGAGAAAGCCAGAGTAATTCTGGTTGCAGTAATGAGGGCAAAACAGACCTGATTTTTAGAGCTAGTCAGAAAGTGTGCCCTCCAACCCCCAGGAAACAAACTTTTCATTCTGTGCAAAACTGAAAACCAAAATACTTCGGCCAAAACTTGAAATAGTTTGATTTGGAAATGTTGTCATGGTGCCTTATGGGAGTTGTGTTTTGGGTGCTTAGCACTCCATTCTCCTCTCTAGGCATCCCCAGTTGGACTACGTCTTCCATGATGCACCATGATTTCCCTTCTTGGTGAGTGGAGGGAGTGCATAACAGAAGAGGTAGCTCCCTCCTCCCTCACTTTGAAAAATGAGTCAGTCTTAAGGTTGCCAAGTGTCTGGTTTTCAACTGGAATGCCCAGTTGAAAAGGAACCCTGGCGGCTCCAGTCAGCCCTGTCGACTGGGCTGTTAAAAGTCCAGTTGGCGGCGCACCGGGGGCCCAGGGCTAGGGCAGGCTCCCTGGCTGCCCTAGGTCTACGCGGCTCACGGAAGCATCTGCCAGGTCCTTGCGGCCCAGTGGCGCATGGGCAGCCAGGGAGGCTCTGCCTGCTGCCCCCACTCCTAGTGTCAGCTCCACAGCTCCCATTGGCCAGGAACCACAACTAATGGGAGCTGTGGGGGCGGTGCCTAAGGGCTGCAGGGACCTGGCGGCTGCTTCCTGGGAGCCACAATAAGTGTCGCCGGGACCCCAACCCCCGTCTTGCACCCTCAACCCCCTGCCCCAGCTGAAGGCCCCTCCCACACCTAAACTCCCTCCCAGAGCCCATGCCCTCCCCAACACCGAGCCGTGAACCCCCTCCTGCATCCCAAACCCCTCATCCCCAGCCTGAGCCCTCACCCTCCCCCGCTCCCCAACCCCCTGACCCAGCCCAGAGCCCTCTCCAGCACGCCAAACCCCGCATCCACATCCCCACCTCCACCCCAGAGCCCACACCCCCAGCCCAAACCCTCATCCTCCCCCCACCCCAACCCTCTGCCCCAGCCCAGAGCCCTCTCCGGCACTCCAAACCTCGCATCCACAGCCCCACTCCACCCCAGAGCCTGCATCCCTAGCTAAAGCCCTCCCGCACTCCAACCCCCTGCCCCAACCTGGGGAAAGTGAGTGAGAGTGGGGGAGAGTGAGTGACAGAGGAAGGGGGATGGAGTGAGTGAGGGCAGGGCCTTAAAGAAGGGGCGGGCAGGGGCAGGGTGTTCGGTTTTGTGCGATTAGAAAGTTGGTGACCCTCAGTCTCAGTCTGTTCTCTGCTCCCCAGCCCTGGAACACCAGGCCTGGGAAGTGAGTGAAGATCTTCTTGCCTTTCCACCCCAGGCCTGGAAAGGAGATGATTCTGCTATAGTGCCCCCCCTCTCCTGCCCCAAGAGAGAGGGTGAAGAATCCCTGGAGCTGTAGGAAGAGCAGAGATGGAACTTGTGGGTTGCTAGATGGGCAGATATGGGAGGCAAAGTTGATATAGGGATTAGGGGAGCACATAATAATTGGGGCTGAATTAATCAGTGAGAAACTTTTGGTTTGGGGAGAAACTGGAAACCTTGCACCATCAGGCAGCCAGTGAAACCTTGGGGACCAGAAGCACCTTACTTTGTACATTTGGGAGAGCTGGGAACACTAGGTCACATGAACCTTGATTGTGGGCAGGGGAAGTTAAAAAAATACAGAAACAGACCAAAATACATGCTATAATTTTGTTTTTAAAAAATCTCATGATTTTTTGAAGTCTGACATGTTTTTCGAACTTCTCGGGTTGGCAAATACTAAGCGTGGCAGGTAATACAGCCATAGAACAAGAGCTACTGCAGTAAGTAGCCCTTTTTACATTTATTTTCTCTTGTTACTGATTTAGAGATATAGTCACAAGAATGTATGTTCAGCTTTTGTTCTGTGAAAAGAAAAATAATGTGTTTCCTCAGGGTAAATGTCTAAGGCATAGAAACTGGATGAATTTTTTATTTTATTCAGCTTTAATTGTTCTATTTGTTTTTATTTAAGATATATTAATACACATATCTCATTTTGGCTATGATATTTCATAACTATATACATTAATGTTATATTGTTTTAAAGTTGCAGTTGAAAAAAGGCAGTGGGTTTGAGTGAAATTAAAATGTTTTGTACACTGTACTGTTAAATATATGGAATAATGTCATCAACATTATTTCTGAATAAACCATTCACAAAGCCTGTGTAATTGGCTATTCAATTATTTATGAAGTGGGTTTTAGTCTTTTAACAAAGTCATTTGTACATTGGCAACATTGTTTTGAGTTAATTAAATCCTTAATATCTTTTAATGTAATACTTTTTTGTTCTCTTCCACAGTGAATTTCAGATTTTATTCTTATTTAATGGGTTATAATATAGAAAGGAATTGTATCTGCTGTAATGTATTTATTCTCTTTGTCTTTGTGGGGCTAGATATTTAATTATTTTATTTTTGGTTTATAAATCACAAGCAATGGCAATAAGGTGTGTTCCCTCCATTTCAGAGAACAAGTAATGTGATTTTCTTAGAAAGATTAATTGAAGTTGACCTTAAATTTGGTAGTACGACAGAAGAGCTTCATGTTGCCATGTGAACAGGGCTCAAGTTGCAGGGGAAATGGTCATACTCTCCCTACCTCCAGCCACAAACCAAAACCAAAATTAGATGCCACTCACAGTAAATTGTGCAGTTGTCCAAAATATGGTAATGCAAGTTCTATTGGGCTACTCAGGCATAATTTCTTCGCAGTGGGTTTTCACAGACTTGTAGATTTTAAGGCCAGAAAGAACCATTAGATCAACTTGTTTAACCTGTATAAAACAAGCCATAGAGTCAAAACAAGTCATCCAGTTACCCCTGTACTGAGCCCAATAAACTGTGTTTGATTAAAACATTTCCTCTAGAAAGGCATCCAGCCTTCATCTGAAGACAACAGGAGATGGAACAATTACAAGAAAGAGTTCATAAGGCCCTCACCTCAGGACCCTAGTTCAGAGCTCCCAATTTCAAGTCCATAAACTCTGGTTAGGCTGATGTATTAGAGCCTAAAAGAAAAATAACCACCACCTGCTGCAGTCTTCATGACTTCTACTTTCCTTTCCTTTGCCCAGTTTCCTGTTTAAATAGCCCAGCCCTGGGGATGGGCAGGAACTCCTTGATTACACCCCAGGCTGTCCCTTGTAGGATAGTACACTCCTTCACACTTGTATTTTTAAATAAGGACTCAGAGACCATGTTTTTCTCCTGCTTGATCATACAGTGAACTCACTACTTTAGAGCCACTATTCACTATCAGCTGCTGTACTAGTTCCTTGGGGATGCTGGCAGCTTCCTTAAGTTAGAGCAGCGCAGGTTATACTCTGGCAAGGTTCATGATCTGGTAAGCATAAAGGTGACTTAAAGCCACTTTTGCATCCCTTTCCCTGGATAGTGTGGTGCATTTCCTCGACCTTACCTGAGGATCTGGGCCATAATACTGATGTTGTGCCGTCTGTAATGGAATAGGTTATTTGAATTGGAATAGACTGATGTAATAAAAAGAGGCTTATGACTCTGACCCTACAATCTTCAGACACACTAAACTCTCATTGACATATGAAGATTGAAGCACTGGAACCTTTGTGAGCTGTATTATAGTCTTTCTGAACTACATGGAGACTAGTTAACAGGGCCAGATTTAGGGGCAGGCGACTGCCTGGGGTGCTGGGCTTGTGGGGCACCGGGCTCAGGGTATTGTAAGGTATTCAAAAGTTTAACAAATGGAGGGAGGGAGTGCCAAAGATGCTCCTTGCCTGGGGTGCCATTTGGTCTAGGGTCAGCCCTGCTAGTTAACTAAAGTCCATGAACAACCTAATAAGAGCTCTTCTGCATTACACTAAATGTCAAAATGGATTTTCTATTGTACAATAGTGCTGAACAAATCAACCAAGTTTTCAGTCATTAGGGGACCATTGTTTATTTAGTGGCAAGTTTCTCCAACCTTCCAGGTTAACACTCTGTCCTGTATCTATGTTTTAAGGGTATACTTTTGGTATTAAAGTGATGCCCAGAAAAACAGTTACTATATGAGCCTCTAAAAATGGTTCTTATCGTTAAACCTTATCATTTTTATTGCTCTATAGCACATATAACAGAAACTGAAGCTGTGACCCAAGAAAAGGAATTTGCTTTAACAAATTCATGCCTGACTTGTTTTTAGAGTTTTTTAGCAACTGAACAAAATATTTAGGAATCAATAGTTTTGATGAATTATTGGGGTATAATGTAAAACTCTTAAAATGCAAACTACCCCATGAAATAATTTGGATATCTCCCTTGATATAATACTGGACAGAAATTGAATCCTTTCCTGAACAGTTAATAACAGTTCAATAGAAAATATCTACTTTAATTTGAGGAGTTAGTGTGTTCTTCGAGTTGAAAACAGACATTGTATTGTAACGATGTGTTATCTTCATGTGAAAATTGTTTTGTCCTTCCTAAAAGAACAAGAGTTTTCATTTTGATCATTATCTCTAGCAGAGTTGTTGCCACAGAGAAGACAGAATATGAAATATTTCTGGGAATCTGGAAGATATCAGTCCTTGACATGATAGCTCGTTAGCTGCCTCATTCTTTTCCTTCCAAAGGAAACTTATTTCTTCAAAATTTAATTTGCAAATTAAAGCAGTGTTCTCTCTTCATAAAGCTCTATGTGCTTGATTCAGCTGGTATTTCAATTGGTTTCAGTAGGACTACTCATGTGCCTAAGTTCCTTGCTGGCTCACATGCAATGAAACCCTGATTCAGCAAAGCATGTAAATATCTGCTTAAATCTGTCCCTATTCAACAAACCATGTAGTGTGCTTAACTTTAAACTGTGCTTACATCACATTGACTTCAACATTAAGCACAGTCTTAAGTGCTTTGCTGAATTGGGGGCCATAGTCTCCAAGGGAAATGGCAGAAGCCCCCATATCACTTGGGACATTAAAGCTAGACTGGACAACACACTAGGAAATGTACCGTAGGGAACAGTCCTGCACTGGCAGAAAGCATCTGGAACAGATTACATAATAGGTCTTTCCTTCTCTACTCTCTGTGATCAGAATCAGAGGCAGTCTGGGTCACCTCTAGATTGCATTTCAAATATTTTACCAATTGCTTCTTTACTCAATTTAAAAGGATAAGTGAATACTAGAAATTTGGAGGATGCCCTATCTTTTGGCCTTGCTCCACTTTTCTGGGAAGCCCAGTTCACAACCCCCCACTCATCCTTTCGGATGAGGACTGTCTCTTTGTATCTTTGTACAGTGCTTCTGCACAACAGTATCTCAACTGTGCTTGGGGCATGTTGTGGTAATATTAATATTAAAATAATTATAGCAACAGCAACAAAATAATAGCAATAATTTGATGAGACAATCTCTGCAGATGGGAAATTAATTGTAGCACATTATTGTAACTGAGAGCTGTGTTAAAACTAGAAGAGACTGTCTTTCAAAATCATGCCGATAGCAGTAGAAATACAGTAGAACCTCAGAGTTACGAACATCAAAGTTATGAACTGACCTGTCAACCACACACCTCATTTGGAACCGGAAGTACACAATCAAGCAGCAGCAGAGACCAAAAAAAAGCAAATGCAGTACAGTACTTTGTTAAACATAAACTACTAAAAGGGGGGAAAGCAGCATTTTTCTTCTTCATAGTAAAGTTTAGAAGCTGTGTTAAGTCAATGTTCAGTTGTCAACTTTTGAAAGAACACCCAGGACATTTTGTTCAGAGTTATAAACATTTCAGAGTGACGAACAACCTCCATTCCCGATGTGTTCATAACTCTAAGATTCTACTGTAGTCAAAAGAAATTTCACCAAATGGTATTTTTTCAACTAAATAAAAGTTGAAACTGAAATGTTTTGGGGAAACACGTAGGTTTTGATGGAAATTGAGTTGGAAAGTTCTCATGGCGAGGATGGAATTTCCATCCCAGAATAGCCAATACCAACTGGAGAAGATGCAAAATCTGAAACTGAGGCCTTCCTACCCTTCCAAAAAGCTCTGCCCCCTTTGCTATGAGCCTCAGCCTTTAAGCGAGTCATTTCTACCATCCTCTCCCAGAAGCCCATGCCTCCCCATCCATTCCTTACCTTGCCCTTCCCTGCCAGAGAGCCTTGACCCCAGGTAACGGGTCCGTCCTGCTTTCTGGCCAGTGCCCAGAGCTGAAAGGCGCTACTGTGGTTTTAGCAACTGGCATGTGAGGGTGCAGCATGCTACACATAGAGGCCACTCTAGCTACAGTGGCACAGTGACCTGGTGCACCAGGCCACAATGAAATTCACTCAAATTTGTTCAAGCCGTCCTCCTGCCATCACATTGTTTCACTGGCCCTCTCTCAAATTGCCCCTTTGTCATCCCCTCCAACCCCTGGGGGCCGGGCTGGGGTGTGGGTAGGGACAGCCCTGATATTTGGGGCTTTTTCTTATATAGGCTTTTGTTACCCCAAACCCTCTGTCCCGATTTTTCACACTTGCTTTCTGGTTACCCTAGGTCTGAGAGCCCCATGTTCAAGTCTCCCCTCTGAATCATGCAGAGCAGGGACTTCAGCATGATCTTCCACATTCCAGGTGAGTGTCCTAACCACCGAGCTACTGATTGTTCAGGAGCAGGTATCTCTCTCTCATGTTTTTTCACAAAAAACTTCATTCAGCTGTGAAATTAAATTTTTTTTCTAAACCTTGAATTTTTTTTATTTTATTTTTTTTCAAAACAGAATTCTTATTTTCCCGCCAGCCCTAGTCACCAGGCCCTTTCACAGCGATGTTAGGAAACCATACTGGGTTTATGAATAGTCGATGGGTGTTCTAATTTATTATGTGAACAAATAATTTTTAGTTTCCTTTCATTACTTTCTTTCTCTCTCTATTAGCTTCTCTCTCCATTAGACCTGGTCAAAACATTTCTGCATTTTGTTTAAAAAAGGAGAAAAAATATTCCCCCAGCCCCATTTATTTAACCTGCTCCACAATGTATTAATCCTTGCTGTGCAGCTTTTTTCTCATACATTATATATAGTATATGAGACAGAAAGAGGCACACATGTAGACTTGCACAAACGTGCATGAATAGAGACACAAATATACAGTGGTGTGGCATGGTATAAAGATTTGCTGGGACTCATTTGTGATGGCCACATCGCACATGCATGATACAGCTATACACATATTTAGCATGTGCACAGTTGTCTAGCCAAGCAATGGCATCTTCAATGGCATGATGCAGTTCTTCTAGACCACCGCTGAACCTAGTAAGCGACAATGTGCGCCACAGCTGCACAAAGGGCTGTCACGAAGGCCCCAGCAACTCTTGTTGGCTACAAATGAGCTATAAATTAGTTATACATTTAGCCTAAATGAGTGCCTTTAGTGGTCCCTCACAGTCAGGCTTGGAAGGAGGCCACTCTGCCTTACTGAGTAAGAGAGCAAACAACAGCCAATTGGCAGTCTAGAGGCCCTGGCCATCTGGGCAACACACAGCCCATAGCCCAAAAGCTTCCTGGCTTGGGAAGACAGCAACTCAGTCTATAGTTCTGGCCCTCTGAGCGGAGCAGAGCAGCAAGCAGTCTTTAACTTCAACCTTCAGGCTGGAGCAGATAGTAATCACAGACAAGGGGCCCACAACAAGGCTGGGGCAGGCCACAACAAGGAAGAGACTTTCAGGCCTAGGATGAGTAGGCTTCCACCCCAGGGGCGAGGTTGGTAATGGGGGGTAAGAGGACCCAGGCCCACCTTACTCTACCTGGTCTAACAGTGGCGGGTGGTCCCAACACTGAGTCAGTGGAGATCCCACCGAAACACACTGACTTGCTTTCCAGCAGCACAGCCAGACTAATGTCTGATTCCCCAGGTTACTCCCTACTGCAGTTAGGGTTGCCAGGTGTCTGGTTTTCAACTGGAACACACGGTCAAAAAGGGACCCTGGCGGCTCTGGTCAGCACTGCCGACCGGGCCGTTAAAAGTCCGGTCAGAGGTGCTGCGGCTCTAAGGCAGACTAGTCCCTACCTGTCCTGGCACCATGCTGCGCCCTGGAAGTCGCCAGCAGGCTCGGGTCCTAGGTGGGTGGGGGGTGGACATGGGGCTCCACGTGCTGCCCCTGTCCTGAGCATCGGGTCTGCACTCCCATTGGCCATAGGTCCCGGCCAATGGGAGCTGGGTGCCTGCGGGCGAGAGCAGCACGCAGAGTCTCCTGGCCCCCGCCGCCTAGTAGCCTGGGCCTGTTGGCCACTTCTGGGTCGCAGCACAGAGCCAGGACAGGCAGGGAACCTGCCTTAGCCCCGCTGCACCACTGATCAGGAGCTGCCCGAGGTAAGTCCATGCCCCCAACCCCAAGCCCCATCCCCCTGCCCCAGCCCTGAGCCCCTCCCCCCAAACCCAGAGCCCCCTCCACATCCCAAACCCCTCATTCCTGGCCCCCATTCCAGAACTTGCACCCCCAGCCCAGAAACCATACTCCCTCCCACACTCCAACCCCCCCCTGCCTCAACCCACAGCCCCCTCCCACATTCCGAATCCCTTGGTTCCCACCTCCCAGTTTGGAACCCTCTTGTGCACCCCAAACCCCTCATCCCCACCCGCACCCCAGAGCCCACACCCCCAGCTGGAGCCCTCACCCCCCTCCTGCACCCCAACTCCCTGCTCCAGCCCAGAGCCCTCTTCTGCACCCTGAACCCCTCATTTCTGGCCCCATCCCAGAGCCTGCACCCACAGTTAGCGCCCTTACCCCTCCCACTCTCCAACCCTCGCCCCCAGCCCAATGAAAGTGAGTGATGGCGGGGAGAGTGCGCCACTGAGGGAGGGGGAATGTAGTGAGTGGGGGCGCGGGGCCTTGGGGAAGGGGTGGGGCTAGGGTGTTCGATTTTGTGAGATTACAAAGTTGGCAACCCTAACCACCATCCATTGGCACAGTTCCACTTGTCCTTAGTAACTTCTGGGTAGACGGCCGATGGTAGTCCCAATAACATCTCTTTGTCCTCGGTTACCTCTGGTGGCAGGGCATGGATGGCTAAGGGGTCTGGTCCAGAGTCCCACAGAGGGCTTGAGACATCTGCCTCCTTCCCTGGCTCAGCCCCAACTGAGCTGTAAGGCCCTCTCCTTATACTTCCTGTCCTGCCCCTGCACTTCTGGGAGGGGCAGGGCTGGTTTGGCTAAGCCCACCAGGGAGAGTGTAGTGGTTGGTCAGGACCAGTCTTAGAGGGATGCCACTCTACCTCACTTCAATGCCAATTAAATCTTGATATATCATCACTCCATCTCATAGAATTGGCTTTGTCATATATTTTCCAAAAGATACTCCAAACCCTATTTTAGAAATGTTTGACAGAGTATTAACATTTGTATTGGTGCTGTGTTTTTATATCCATTTGTGTGTCAAGTCAGATTGACTAATTACCCTGTGTCTAACTGTAAGGCCTCAGAGGGAGATAAAAATTATAACTTGGATGTCAAAGGCACCTAGATGAGCTAGGCACTGAACTCCTGTTGAAATTCAATAGGAGGTGGCACCTACCTCTCTTAAACTCCTTTGAAAATCTCAGCCCATATCAAATAGCTTTTAGAAAATGTATGTGTAGGAAACTGGCTGAAAATAGCCTTTCTATACATCAAATGCTGTGATTTTAAGGTCTGATACCTCCAGAACTGCCTGTGCTTGAAACTAGTGCTGTATCCCTGTGCAAAGGAGGATTCCCATGTTCCCCATTGACATGGTTTGCGGGGGAAGGGCATGGAGTGAAGGAAACATTTGCTGACGGTGTAACGACAGCTATTTGAAGCTGCTTAGAGATTTGGAATGTTAGAAACAGTCCAGACAAGGTGGGTGAGGTAATATCTGTTATTGGCCCAACGTCTGCTGGTGAAAGAGACAAGCTGTCGAGCTTACAAGAAAGCTCTTCTTCAGGTAGCCCAGGTTGAGATAGATTAGTGGGCAGAGTGCAGGTGATATAGCCAAAGGGATGAGCTAAATGCAATTTATCCATATATATATATATCATCACAATATGTGTGGCATAAATGACAGCTAGATTAGACAGAATATACACTAAGGTCCCAGTTATGCAATTGAATCTGTAGAAGTAAACCCTTTTGCTTGTGTGGAGCTTTGTTGAAATCAACGGGGTCCCATGAAGGCGTGAGGTCTAGTCGTGGAAATCTGATAGCAAGATTGGCATCTTAACTATTGAAATGATAGGTATTTTAGAAATGCCTTAGCAGCTAGGTAGAATCTCTGTAGAATAGGCTATTGAACTGTAGGTACAAAGAAAAAATAATATGGAATTGATGTAAGAATTTTCCCACCAAGTCCAGCTTTGTTGCTTTACCGCCTTCTCCCTCGGTTGGAGCTGCATCATATGCACTCTCCTCAATTTTTTAGCCTGTGTGCATAATAATGAATGATAACTTGGCATGTCTATAACACTTCCAAGGTCCAAGCAGTACTGCAACATTATCTAATTAATCCTCACTACTGCCCTGTGAAGCAAGAAAGTATTAGCCTCACTTTACATTTCAGATGAGGTAACTGAAGTAGAATGGTGATATAGCTTGCCCAGTGACATAGCATGAGTCAGGTGAAAGGCAGGATTAACACTCAGGGGTACCTGATGCTTGGGCTTGAGACCACACTCTCTCCCTCTACACAGTAAATTGGAAAATAATGTACATAAAATTAATTACAATTTATATCTGAATATTCCAAATAAATACATTGTGAGAGAAAATGCTATTCTAATTAGCACTGAAGACAATGAAATGTTGTGCTTGGCACATCAGTGAAATATTAACCAGATCAATGAAAAAGCACAAGTATGTGATAAAAGTATAATTAACAAAACTCCTTTTTATAGACATGAGCCAGCTGTCTTCAAGTAGTGAATTTAAATACTCTGGTGTCCTACACCATTTTATCTGCCTGTGAAGCTGAGGGGTAGTAAAATAAGAGAGTCTATGTTCTCTTATGTTGCAGGGGGTGGAGGGCAGCAGAACCATGAAAAAACAGTGGAAAATGTGTCATGGGGCTGCACAGAAGGGAAAGATGGCTGCACAGTATATTATTCCCCTTGATCTGTAGCTGCCAGGAGCCCCTCCGCAGGAGTTACTGGTCTAAACTACAGAAACTTGGTAAGCTGCAAAACACAACTTAGAGGGCTTTTCCTATCTAAACTAGCCACTTGTGGCAGTAAATGGGGCCAAATCCCTGTGTAGACAAGGCCTAATTTACTCCAAAATTGTATAGTGGTATCTGGGATAAGCCTGAATCCATTCACACTCAACTGAATGTGTGCCATCATGGGTGCAGCTGCAATTGGTGCACTGTCAACTCTGACACCTGTCATTCATCATCCTTTGGCTTTCAGAGCCAACATTTTGCTCCCACCAACATTCTGAGCTTGCCAGCTGAGAGTCCCCTCTTTCCTCCCTCTTGCCCCCATCACACCTCTGTCAGCAATACCTCCCCAGAAATGCCCACCTACCCATGGCAGGCAGCATTCAGTGCAGCCCTGGAGGGCATCTGTGCAAATGTGACTGTAAGTCATCTTTTTGTGTTTCCCTATGCTAGGGTGGCTATGCACTGGTCCAGTTTCCTAGCACATCAGAACTACCTGCAATGGCAAGCAACATGCGCTTGGGGCTGTTGAACTTCAGCAGTATAGTGCAAAGAGGCCTGACCACAGTGCAGAACGTGCCCCTGAATTTCATAGCACCTGTGTGAAACAGGTATTATTATATCCATTCTACAGATGGGTAAATAGAGGCAGGACCGGCTTTAGGCCGATTCCCCCAATTCCCTGGAATCAGGCCCCGTGGGTAAGAGGGCCCCGCATCCATGCCTAAGAGGGCCCCGCGGCTTAGGCTCACCCGGCGGTGGTCCGGTCCGGCAGCATTTCAGCGGGGGGGTGGGGTCCACTCCGGTTGTCTTTGGCGGCAGGGGGTCCTTCAGTGCCGCAGAAGACGCGGAACAGACCCCCCGCCGCCGAAATGCCACCGAAGACCCGGACCGTGGAATCGGGCCCCGCAAGTCCTAAAGCCAGCCCTGAACAGAGGCATCAAAATTACGAGCTGTGTTCAACATCACACACACTAGTCATTTGCAGAGCTGGCAAGAGAATCCAGGAATCCTGTCTTTCTGACTTGCACTGGAGCCACTAGATCCGTGGTTCTCAACCTATTTACCATTGTGGGCCGCATATGCAGCTCTCTCTGTATTACTTGGGCCACATCCAGACAATATATGTACTAGCTGTATGGCCTTGAGGATGTCACATGGGCCGCAGCTGTGTGCTGATTGGGTCACAAGTGGCCCGCAGGCTACGGGTTGAGAACCACTGCACTAAATAAAATACATATGTGAGTAAAAGACAGACAGGATTGAGTATATATTGGTAATGCCTGAAAACCAAACAAATGGGCTTATTTTCTTTGTACTTACAGGTTTTCAAATTGTGCTCCCAGGATTTGGGAAAACAGGGCCAGCTCTCTCTCAGCCCTCTAAAAGGACCAGCTTGTACTGTGTTAAGAGAGCTGTACTTAGAAAGAGGAGAAAAAGGTTTGTTCATAATGAGCAACTCCACTATTTAATTTTGATCTGCATGAATACTAATCAAAACAAACATATGATCAGCTGCACAATTAGCTTAAATATTTTGTTTGGCTGGCCTGCAAAGGCTTTTAAATATCTTCTCTCAGCATCAGGAAATACAAAAGATATAGTACCATCTTTTTAAAAAAAAATGTTTATTTATAACAATATATACAAAAATGTTCCTATCCAATCAAAGAATCTTAAAATGTCATCCAGTACTATGTAATGATAGAGCACAAGTTCACATAAAAAAGGAAGCAATAAAAAGGAATGTATTTCTTGACAGTAACTATCATTACAGGAGGTAATGAGCAATTAGAACACAATTTCATAAATTCGCATAATTGACAGCAATATTTTATAAAATATATTGCCAGTTATGGTGGTTAGAATAGGTATGCTTGAGGGTTTAATAAAATCTTTAATATAATACAGAGGGCCGTTAGTCATTTGTAAGAACTACGATATCATTACAATTATATTATACAATGCATATTAAAATGCAATTAATGGAAAAAATCGTATCTGAGAAATAAACAAACAACATTTAAAAAAAAATGTAGAGCCAAATGGAATTACCTCGCAATAAAGCATTACAATGGGAATATCTATCGCATACATAGATCTTTCTACCATTAGGGTAATAGCTACTACATGGGCAAAAGTTTCATTTGAAAAACAGTATTAAGAACAGAGGGAAACCAATTCACTAGTATTAGGCTTAAAATTTAGGGCCTAATCCTGCTGTCATTGAAATCAACAACTAAAGGTCCATTGCCTTCAGTAATGCATGATACAATACTTAGAAAATGAAGCTATGGGCCTATGATAAAACCAGGTGAGAAATACAGAGTTTCTTTCTTACCACCAGTCCTAGCAGAGGATTATATTAAGAGAAATATCTGTGGAGGACAGTATAATTAATTATGATGTGACATGGAGCAATAAATGTACACCCTATGAGATAGTTAGCTCTTGTTTTTTTCTTTCTTTGTCATTTCCCAAAAGAATTTTTTCATCATTTGTAGTAGGTTTGCTTTGTTGTTCTAGCTGTTGTGCTATAATAATCTATAGCTTCTGGAAGCTTTCCAAGGAGTGCTGTGCATTTCTGTTTTATAGGTCAAATGGCTTCTCAATAGTTCAACATTAGCATGGTGGGAAAAGTACCAGTAAACTTTATTATACATTTTTACCTTGCTCCTGGATTTAGGATCAAATAAATAAAGCCAGGTACAATTAGCATGCTGTTTTCAGTACCAGCAATTAGGAAAAGTGTGGCGTGTACATTTTTCTGAACAACGCACTTTGGCCCCCCCATTACTAATTCCTTTTCCATGCAATAATAGATGACCCTTTATGCAAGGCCCTGTGTACAGTGCAGCAGACTGGACCTACATTCTGTATCCCCTCCCTCTATGCCAATTTCTGCAGCACTCTGGTTTGACAGACTGGAAATTGTACAACAGTTTCCTTTAAATTTAAAATTAGAGATTTGTTCTAAACAAAATATGAACTTGAATAATATATCAGTACAATAAACTCACTGTTATTTATAGCAATATTAAATAGAATTCATTTTTAGCAGTCAGGACATAGAATGCATCTGGGTATTGTGGGATATGCATATTAACTGGACGATCTCCTAAAATGATCAACCGTGTAAAAACTGACAGTGTTGATACTCAAATTGTCTGCTTTGAGTTTCAGAGTCGATGATCCATTGAAATTAATGGGAAAAGTAGCTCGGAAGGTTGTGTATGTCCCCATCTGCCTGCAGATTCAGTAAAACAACACTGGTTTATATTTGGTGCATGTTTTTAAGGTTTTCTTTGCAAATGTACAAGCTATGAACAATTTTTTTTTTAGATGAAAACTCTGAGTCTGGAGAACAAATCTGCCAAGGGGTGGATTCTGCAGCAAATAGTGGCCTATGTGAGCCTCTGTCTGTCTGGCCTGCAAGATTGAATATATAGATCAAATGAAGTACTTGATCCTGTGAGGCACTGAGTTCCTCCTCGGGATGTTGGGTGTCCTTACCCCTCACAAATTTTTCAGAATTATGTCCTAAGAGAGGTTAATGTGTGGCTGCAAATATCTGGGGTATTGGGATGAAAAGAAAATGCTTATTTTGTTCATTCTGTTTTGCAGGGTCTGTCCATTGAAGTGAATGGCATTTTTTGGTAAGTATCTGTGCAGTCTCTTTTCATTAGATTGTTTCTTTATCATGGAGTTGTGTGGCCAAATCTCTGTTGGTGTAACTCCACTGAACTCAATGGAGTTACAGCAGCAGAGAATTTGACTCTTTAAAAAAAAGACACAACTTATAAACCCAATTACGATCCATACACTCCAAAACAAATGAGAACACATTAAATACAAAAACATGTACCAAGTACTTGAAGATATTGAATAGAGAGCTGAATATTAAAATACTCCACTGCCAGGTAAAATCATTACCACTCCACTGCATAAACGCACAAATTGGGTCCTATGTACTTGTCCTTTGTTTAATTGGAGAGCCACTGCTGCCAATCATGTGTCTATGGCCAATCCATCATAAAAAAGTCTACGTAGTAAATCTCAGCATAGACCGAGTTACTTAATAATGTCTTTGTATAATTGTACTCATTCTAAATAGTTGTAAATAACTAAAATAACTGTAATTCATCATTTTTCCTTTTAAGCACTAATAGCAAGAATTCTGGGATTTATTTTTTAGTTTTCTACAGTATATTTCCATGTAATTACCTTAAAATGACTGTCTAGAGTGACTCTATTTCCTGTGAAGCTGTATTGCACAAAAGCACCCCAGCCAGATGCAGGTGTCAGACCTCCAGGAAACCTCTTCAGTTAGCACTAATAAGGATGGTGGTGCAGAACTCCTGCAAACAACTGTAGTTTATCTCACTAATATATCTTCTACTTCAGGGACTATAGTAATTTATAACATCCAATTACAAATGAAATATAATATAGATTTTTGCAGAAATTGAACAATTGATGTAGAATATTAAACAAACAGCCAAAACAGCATTAAACACACACAACCAAAGAATACAGCAATTTGCAATACCATTAATTTGAATAGGAGCATATTCATATGATTTTCAATCTTGCCTGTAAGGCTAATGTTGCACTGGAGAAAAACTGGGGGAAAAAGAGAAAATTATACTAAAAGAAAATGATCAAGCCAGGGCTGTTTGCATTTCCTTTGCTGTTACTGGAGAGATTTGTGTTTCACTAGGATTTAGCAAATTTCCAGCCCATATTCTCCTTCTGTCTGATGCTAAATAAAAACATGTCTTAATCCTGCTATCCCTGTGCACCCTGAGCTACTGCTTTGCTTGAATACATTCAATACAAACAACTGTGTCCACACAATATTTAATGTGCTTGCAGTTTTAAACTCAGGAATTTTAGAATTAAGATTCCCCTGTGAATCTTAATTCTGTCCCCTTGTACAAATACATTATGGGCTAAATTCTGGAAAGCTGCACACTAGGGATTTTGGCGGTGGCTTGGAGGAAGGAATCAGGCTTCACTATGGCATTATATGTGCCTCTGCAGGCACTGCTGCAGCCTCATAGGTGAATTGCCAGGGTATCTGCATTCACAGCACCACCTGCCTGTCCCGCTCCTCAAACACTCTTTGCGTTCTTGGGAACTAGAATCCTCTGCAGGCACATAACCTTAGCATGGTCTGAAGTCAGGCCCTCCCGCATTCTGCCCCAGTCCACTGAGTCATGGCCCTTTGTGGAGGGGCAGGCAAGAGGTGTGCACTAAGAGTCTGTCTTGATATCATCACAAATCACCAGGCACCAAGATGGATCACCAGGCACCAAGACATGGTAAATGTTTATTTCACTAATATGGGTTTCCTGTGTGGCAGTACAGATTTCAGACCCCAGCTCTTCTTCCCCAGGTGCACCCTCACAGGAGCAGTGCAGGATTCCTACATAGTGCTCAAGAGAGTGCTAGCAGGTCCACAGCCTGCCAAGAGTGTGGTCTTTTGCCTACGGATATGATCATGCCTTCAGCTAGAAGCACATCCTACCTGGAGACACACATTGCTCCTCTTTGCACCTGGCAGATCATCTCCTTTGCCCAGCAGAATGGCTCTAGTGCCAAACACAGAGATGATACTAGTTCTTATCGTCCCTCCCATTCCCACCACACAGTTCATCTCCTCAGGGCAGGGTTTTGCCCACAAAAGCATATTCGCCTTTATCAGAAGGTTCCTATTATTTGTCATTAGGAAATAACACCTTCTGTGCACTGTTAAAATGTATACCCCTGCACACAGTGAGATCAATACCAGTGCAAGTGCATCACACACTAAGAATTGAATAGAAACAGCATTGTACAGTTTATTGGTGTTCAATTTTTACCAGAAAATGTGACAGTTTATCAGCATTTAAGTGTTGTTGTTGTTGCTTAATAAAGCCACACACTTTGGTAGAACCAGTCAGAGTATGTCCTCCCCTTCCATACGTTAGTTATCCCAGAGCTGTATAATAAATATTTAGGATGAATTCCTTATTAAAGTCAGAAGTTTTATCATTGACTTCACTAAGGCCAGCATTTCACCTTTGGTGCCTAGAGCAGATCAGTACCCAGTTTTAACTAATCATGAAATGCAATACCCAGCTAACTTGGGCCCGGCACGTCAGCCCTTCTCTGTGTGACGTTCTCATTCAGGTCACTAGGAATTCTCCAAGACTCCGCATAATGCATGTGTGCAAGCGGGGTTAGAATTAAGACTGTTGTGGGAATTTAAACACTGAATTTGATCTCCTTTCAGGGTTTAAAATCAGGGTGAAATCTTGGCCCCATTGAAGTAAATAGCAAAACTTGTATTGACTTCAGAGGGGGCCAGGATTTTACCCTTGAAACTAAAAGCTGCTGAAATAATGAATGGATTTTAGCATGAGGAAAGACCATAGTGGTTTCTCCTGAAAAATACAAAAGATCTCCTAGTCTCCAACCTGCCAACAATTGTGAAAGAAAAATCCCATTTGCACTCTCTAATATTGCACTTCATGACTCTAGAGCAGGGGCGGCCAATTGCATGCAGCTCTTTTAAATTTAAAGTGTGGCTTGTGGAGCCCCCCACATCTCTCCCCTGATTCTCCACCAACCAGACTGGGGGAGGGAGCGGGAGCTTGGTGCTTCTTCCCTCCAGTGCGATGGTGCGGCTTCATCCCCGTGGGGCGTGCCTTCCAGGGCTTGGGGCTTCTTCCCCACCCTGATCCCCGGCAGGCATGCCCACCTCTCAAACTTCTGAAGATTATTGTATGCAACTCGCAGGATCAGTAAGTTTGGCCACCACTGCTCTAAAGGTATATTTCACTATAGCATAGTCCTGTCCTTTGGACAGAGCAGATTGAATATATTATTTATTTTTTGCAAATTCAGGGGGCAAATGAATTGTTTTGGAGCAACATTCAGGGCCAAATTTAGGATCTCTAGGCACAGTTGAGACGACGGGCCTTGCAGAGGATAGCTGTCCACGAAGTAGGGAGGGGAACAGAATCTTTCCCAGCCCCAGGGGCGTAGAATTATACAAGTGTAGGACCTCAGTAGATCATCTAGTTCAGTCCCCGCACTCAAGGCAGGACTAAATAATAACTAGATCATTCCTGGCATCACAGAGCATCAGCAAAGCTGCAATTGCAGCTCAGAAAGTTGAAAAAGGCAATTTTGGCGGTTGAAATCTATGTAGTCAGGAATCAATAGCCAGAGCTGCGCTTTCTTTGTCCCATCTCACATTGGTTGAAAACATTGGGATAGAACATTTTTCGCTGAAATGGTTCAATTTCACCAAAGTTCTGAGATAAACTTGTCTGGTTTCCTGCCGGCTTTCCTTCCGGTGGACTTCCCTGACGATAGTTACTCCTGGGCTTCCAGCTGCAGTACCCTGAAGCGGGGGCTCCATTCCCTTTCCACAAAGAATTTGAAAATATTTGGTTTTTGGTCCAAATTGGAATGAAACCAAATTTCAAAATATCAAAATCCTTTGCAAAAGCGGAATGAGCTTTTTTCTGCTCTGCTGTAGCCTTTACAGAATGCTTTATCTGAGGAAGGACAATCCTGTTTGGTTAAATAAGAACGTTTCAGCTACAGAGGTTTTTTTGTTTTTGTTTTTTAAGTTTCAGGTTAGTTTTGTTAAGGTTCCTCCGTCTCTTTTCTCTAGTGATAGGTAAACTTCACTAGGTTCATGTAAGCATTGAGATGGTTAGGCACTAATTCAAAGTGTATCCCAAATGCCCACAGCGCCTTCCCTACTTGGATCTGATTCTTGTGCCTTCCTAGCTTTGTTCTTCAAAGGAGAAATCCTCCTCCCCTCTTCAGGTAGCTCCTCTTCAACAGAGTTGTCCCAGCGCCCTCAAAGAAGATGATATGGTTCAGCTAAACTTAAAACAACAAAGCTCTAATTTATTGCTTTTTTTCCCACAACTCCACCCTTCGGCTCCCCTCAATTATACGCTGATTTATCTATGGTGAGAAATTGAAGTTTGCTGTTTACATCATCTCTAAATTTGGAGTATAAAGATAAAACAATATAAGGCTTGTTTTCATGTAGAACTGTGGATCACTTCCTGATTGGCTGTACTGCACTTTAATACAGTTGAACAGTATATTTCTTTGTGAATGAGCTGATAACGTGACAGGTCAGGTCAGCCTGTTCTCTCATTGTAGAGACCCAGATTAGAGAATGGAACTGAGCTTGAAAGGCATTGTGAGCCAACAGATGCTAGGAACGCCTCAGAGTTGGCAGGTTGACAGTTCTCTTCTAAATTCTTCTCATTGCGCGCACACACACACACACACACACACACACACACACACACACACACACACACACACACACTCCTTTCTGCATATACAGCCCAGAAACCTATTGAACCTGTGACAGTTTCACCCAGTTGCTGTCCCAAAATGGAGCTCTGATTTTCCACAGTCTTGCATCTTTTGTAGAAATCAGAATGGCAGCATTTTCCACTCACTGTGCCCTGGTGTAAATGATTGCGCAAGGTGGAGGACAGCAGAGAAACAGGGCTGAGGTCTCTGGTAAACTCCTGCTCCAGTTCTGGCCTTCTTGTAAATCTGGCTTCTTCTTAACTTTGATGTTGTTTCCAGCTTCTCTGTTGTTGGTCTGAGGCCCAGCTAGGTTCACATGTATATTTTCGTATAATTATCTGTCTCAGGAAACAGAACTTCTGTCCACCAAATATAACTAAAGTCTGCCAAATAGGAACTCTGAAAGGGGCCTCTGCAGAGAAGACATGGATGAAACAAAATCCTGATTGCCATTAGTTCTCTTAGCTATCATAAGAGAAATAAAGAGGAACTCAAGACTGTAGTGCAGTGGTTCTCAGATTCATGATTGCTGGTGATTGGCATGGCTGTCGTGCTCCTCTCCTCTTGGTTTCCATCTTGTAAATTGCATTAAAAGATAGCTAGAATGCATACAATACATATTATTTTTCCAAGAAAACAATGGATTGTAGTTGTTTCAGGGATGTCATACGATCATGGATGGGCGTGCAAGTGGTCTGCATGAGTCTGAAAGAGAGTGGGGCTTGGTCTACACTACCCCCCCCAATTCGAACTAAGGTACGCAACTTCAGCTACATGAATAACGTAGCTGAAGTCGAAGTACCTTAGTTCGAACTTACCTTGGTCCACACGCGGCAGGCAGGCTCCCCCGTCGACTCCGCGGTACTCCTCTCGCCGAGCTGAAGTACCGCAGTCGACGGCAAGCACTTCCGGGTTCGACTTATCGCGTCCAGACTAGACGCGATAAGTCGAACCCAGAACTTCGATTTCCAGCCGTCGAACTAGCTGGTAAGTGTAGCCAAGGCCTGGGAGTGTCTACAAGACACTCCCTTTACAAGGCAGATATGGTTGAGGGGAGCAATAGCTCAGTGGTTTTGAGCATTGGCCTGCTTAAACCCAGCAATCCTTGAGGGGGCCACTTAGGGATCTAGGGCAAAATTAGTACTTGGTCCTGCTAGTGAAGGCAGGGGGCTGGACTCAATGACCTTTCAAGGTCCCTTCCAGTTCTAGGAGATAGGATATCTCCATTAATTTATTTGGGGGGGAGGGATAGCTCAGTGGTTTGAGCATTGGCCTGCTAAACCCAGGGTTATGAGTTCAATCCTTGAGGGGGCCATTTGGGGATTTAGTGCAGGATTGGTCCTGCTTTGAGCAGGGGGTTGGACTAGATGGCCTCCTGAGGTCCCTTCCAACACTGATATTCTATGGTCTATCTACATTATGAAAAAGTCTGAGAATCCTTGCTCTAGTGAATAGATTGCTACCGACTAGTGAAGATGATAATATTGGAATATCACAGAGTCACACAGAACTTGGACCTTAATAATAACTGCTTGTGCTTCAACAGAGTAAGTGATGGAGGTGATAGTTACCCTTCAAATTCACTGGGGTGATGAGCAGAGGCATCTGAATATGGCAGCAGTAAATGTCATGATTGGGGTAAAATATGTACTGCAACACATAATGTCTAAGAATTATAAAGAACCTTTCATTTATTGCCACAGCTTCCAAAATTTCCAGCCATAACCTTAAAATATTGACAAAGATAAGTTGATGTGCTAACATTAACATATTATAAACGCGTAAGAACAGATCCTTGGTTGGTGTAAACTGGCAGAACTCCACTGAAGTCAATTGAACTATCCTTATTTATTCCAAGTCAGGATCTGGCCCAGAATTTGGAAGGATGAAGAAAATGGTATAATGCATGAAACACCAGTAATGCAAGTTAGGGTATGTCTTCACTTACTGGAGGGTCCGGCGGCAGGCAATCGATGTTCTGGGATCGATCCCGGAAGTGCTTGCCGTCGACGCCAGTACTCCAGCTCGGTGAGAGGAGTACGCGGCATCGACGGGGGAGCCTCCCTGCCACGTTTGGACCCGCGGTAAGTTCGGACTAAGGTACTTCGAATTCAGCTACGTTATTAATGTAGCTGAATTTGCGTACCTTAGTCCGAAGTGGGGGCTTAGTGGGGACCAGGCCAAAGTGACAAATATCTCATTTTTAATACTGCTACACCAGGTAAAAAGGAGTATGTGAATATTGTAAATAGGTCAGTTATTTATTGTAAAATAATTAAGAATGTCACAAACAATAGAGTCAGTTGATTGATGGCATGTAACACAGTGTCCAAAAGGATGGACCCAGTATTGGGCAGTGATTGTAGATTCATGGTGGTTTATGCCATCATGCTGGCACTATTATGGTGATCCATGATATAGAATGTACAGGAGGTGTGTGTATGATCTACAGGGGATCAGTGTGATTATGGATGTGTTGGGAATGAAACTGGTTTGTTAGTAGTATTTTTATTGGGTCTTGATTATGTGAAATAGAGTAAAAGAGAGTACCAGAGTTATGTATGAGAGGAGACTGTCTTTAATTTGTGACATTGGTCAAGTAACACCTGTTTTAACACAGTCCTTTCCCTAGTGCTATTTGTGTTTTATAAATGGAATAATCCAACAGGTGTGGGTAGCAGGGCTTTGCCTAATTTAGTTGAGGATGTGATGCATGATACATTGCCCCTCTGTGGCCCACTTGGGCAAAGCATGCCAAGTGATGGCCGGGCTCACTGCTGTCATACAAAGCAAACTGAGTGGGACAGAAGTGAAAAGGGCTGGGATAATTAATGGTTGGCATTCTGAAGACATGATTTTAAAAGGTATAATAATACTGCAAAATACACATTATTGAAGAGTTTTAACACAATTTATTTTATGCTTAAATAATCAGCTAGATCATCCAGTGTATGTTGTTTTCATACATACGTAATTAGAGCTATTATCAATGAATGTTGTTTTCATATGAATATAATCAACAAATTAAAGTATTTCACCAAAACCCAAATAAAAATGCCCTTTAAAACACAGCAGCCTTAACAACCTAATATTACACTGCTAGAATGATTACAGATGATTGGCTTACTGAAAGATTCTACATCTTATAGCCAGTACACAATACAGTAATAATTTTACAGCGTGCTGCCAGTCTATTAGCTAATAATTTCTCTTCGGTTCATTTTAAAATATCCCAAACTTGTGCTTTATAAGAGCACCAACCCAGTTCTAAAGCTGCAAGCATTACCCCCATTATAAAGCGAGAACAGATAGCACCCCCCTCCCCATAATGCAACTACTGTATATGGTATGTTGTTAGGTCATTTCATTGAAAAATTGGCAACAGCAACAAATATTAGATGAAGGGCTTTGTGTTTACAGATAAAATCCTATTTATCATGTTGCAGTATAGTGTTTGCAAAACTGGAAAAGATTTAATCAAAATAAGGTGAAACACATGCATCAAAATATTAGTACTCTGAAGAAAAGTTTTCACAGAACTACAGAATTCCTCATTTTGGGAATCATTTAAATTTGCAGCAGATTTTAAAGATTTTTTTAAAATCAAGCTAGCATTTTTGCATATACAAACATTATAATTGCTAATATACAAGAATCTGTGAAGATACACCCAGAATATCCTCGTAGGTGTAGCCATTTGAGACACCTATTCTGTTTGATGCATTTGCAATATTCTGTTTGTGATCTAAGAGGCAGTGCCTTATCAACATTTATTCTATTTTCTGTTAGAATTTATACAGTGTTATTTATTTACAGCAAAACTATTGATGTTTAAAAAAGAAACAAATAGTGTTTTATACCCTGACAGTTTGGGTCCAAGAAAAATAAGGCGAGCTGTTGTGGAT
This sequence comes from Trachemys scripta elegans, assembly GCF_013100865.1. Taxonomy (NCBI): domain Eukaryota; kingdom Metazoa; phylum Chordata; order Testudines; family Emydidae; genus Trachemys; species Trachemys scripta. The sequence goes on from NC_048304.1 coordinate 77,426,930, forward strand.
TTAGTAATTTTAGTGTCTTTCCATGTTTTAACCATTTCATCTTCTTATGTCCTTCTGACCACAGGAATTTATTTCTTTTATGATGACATCAAATTGCTTGAAATAAAGCTGTTAACAGCATGGCAATCTTGTATATACACTGCATTGTTAATTGCACACTCTCCAATCCTGTGAATGAAAGTGAATTTCCATGCTCTGTAAATTGGCTCATGCTAAATTAAATTTTTATTGTTTTTTTTTGCATAAAAAACATGCGGTTAATGTGTGGAAGCAGCAAACACACGCACACTTGTATCAGTGAATGTTTAATTCCTGTTGATTTTTCTTCCATAGTGTCTGTCTAGAATACTGGCAGTAAAAGCACACAATCCTGTGAAAAAAAGACAGCACAAAATGGTTTCAGAATATCTCTTCAGAATCATTTTCCTACATTTTTGCAATACAAAAAAAGTCTAATGAATCTTATGGTATGCTGTAAAAAAAAAGTTAAATAAGGCAGTTTTTAATGAAGTTAGTTGAATTTCCAGTATGACGGTATAAGTCTGTCAACATATGGTATGCTCCTGATGAAGTGGGTTACAAAATGTTTGGAACACATTACATTTCATTACAATGAAGAAGTTAACAGCTTTTCAAAAATGTCTGAGTAATATATGCTAGCAGAGATAGCGACATTTCCAGAATGACAGTACAACTCCAATATCATCACTTTTCTGTGTGTGTTATGGCCCAGATCCCGCACTCATTGCACATTCAGAACTCCCACTGACTAGGAGAAAAAGGCACGTAGAATCAGACTTTATGAGGCTACATGCAATGGAAGTGTGATTAGACTAGGAATTAAATGGACATATCACCATGTGGCTTAATTTGGTGGATAAGAATAGTGTGGATATGAAAGAAATGCAATTCATGTTCTCTTGCCTATTTGAAAATGGTCATAAAGTTCTGCATATAGTGATAGTAACTATCATCTACCTAAGAAGTTTGTTAAATCTGTCATACAAGAGCAATGGAAGTGCATCACAGCTGATGACAGTGCTGTAATCCCATATTAATGACAGATAAAAATGCAATAAAAACATGCTAACACATCATGAACTGAAAGAAGCCAACCATTCTTCCTAGCAACTTAATGTAGAAAAGCTTGTTTGTCTTTCTAAGCTCTGTTTAAACACTGACTGTGGGATTCAGAGACTGCATGTACATGCCTGTTTATTAAATCAGGTCACAGGTCCATGCACATTCCAAAGGAGAGCACTCTCTTTGTCCTTTTATGGTAAAACAATGTGTCCTTACCCATGTATGTTGCCTACATAAATCTACCCCTTGCTCTGAAAGCCCAGGGTCTAAGTCTTGCTGGTACAAGCAGATCTCAGTGAAAGTAACAAATTTAATTTCACAGAATTTCACATGAAAATTTTCAGCATTTAATGTCTATGCATAATTCAAATTTTGCTTTATTTTCAATGTTGAAAAAGCCATTTTGCCTCAAAAACTTGCAAACAATATACATTTTTGCATATTTTCGATGTGAAAGCCATCTTTGCTCAAAACCAGTCCCTTTCTTCATTTGTTTTTGCTCAAAGACAGATCCAAATTCCCTGGTAACGTACCATCTGTGAAAATGAACCTAGTTTGAGTTCAGAATAAAATATTTAAATGTTTGAATTTTCAATCTTAACATTTTATTTTGCTTAATCTAGTTGCAAGCTTTTAATTATGGAACATCAACACAGGGCACAGATCACATCCATAATTAACCTCTGTGTAGAGAGCCGTTTTCATTTTTTTCTGAATTTGTGGCCAGGTTCTAGCTAGGAACAACTACATACTGGAAATCATGTGGGAAAGCTATAACAGTTCACAGGAAATGTGAATGGATTTGTTTTCTGAAGAGCTCACTAAGAAGGTCAGGATAGATTAGGCAAGAGTTGCTTTATAGGGTAATATTTTATTTAAAATTGAATACCCCCACCATGCTATGTATTCATCCTATGGCAATGGCATTGCATCACACTTACACACTAAAGGGTTCTTGCTGCATCCCATACCGCTTAAGAAATATTGGGCTTGATCCTGCATTCCTTCTAAACCTGATATTCCCACTGGTTTCAACAGGGGCAAGGGCATGGTTTTTTAGGTGTATAAGGACAACTGTCATGCAGATCTAATCTGCCTGTTGATAGGGATGACAGATACAGGAAAATCCTAAATCCTAGATAGGTATATAGGAGCAGACCTTTTAGCTGGGGCACATTTTCCTACAATCAAGTCCTCCTCTTTGGCTTGCTTTCTACAGAGTGGTAAGTTAGCCAAAACTCCACAAGTGAGAAAGGGTTTCATTAAGAACATTCATTTTCTTTGTACCTAAATATTGTATGAATACATTCTGCAGACACACTGTGAAGTGGTATTAGTTCTGTTACCATACTTTGGATGTTTCAAAATAAACACCTCAATTCAGAAATGGTGTTAGGCTGACCTGGGAGGCTGGCAGCAGGTTATTAGGCTGCCAAGAGAAAGTGAGTACAGTAGAACCTCAGCATTATGAACTGGCCAGTCAACTACACACCTCATTTGGACCTGGAAGTACACAATCAGACAGCAGCAGTCCCTCTCCACCTCCCCCCCCCAAAAGCAAATACAGTACAGCACTGTGTTAAACATAAACAACAACAAAAATAAAGGGAAAGCTGCATTTTTCTTCTTCATAGTAAAGTTTCAAAGATGTATTAAGTCAATGTTCAGTTGTAAACTTTTGAAAGAACAACCATAACGTTCTGTTCAGCGTTACGAACAACTTCCACTCCCGAGGTGTTCATAACTCTGAGGTTCTACTGTAGTCAGGTTTGAGATGCTTGCTCTTCAGAGGCTGGATCCTGTGAAGTCCTGAGTGCTCTGGCCCTGATCCAGCACTTAAGTACATGATGAACTTTAAGTATGTGTATAGTCCTGTTGAAATCAATGAAACTATTCACATTCTTAAAAATTCAGCACATGCCTCTCTGAACTGAAGCCAGATTGTCCAGGACCTCACAGGAACAAGCCCCAGAGCTAGTGAACCTCAGGTTGGGTACATTATAATCATTGCAGAGAACCACTGGCCATCTGGAGATGACTTCATTCTTCCTCTAACGTATCTTCAGAATGACATTGGGATTAGTTTTATGGATGCTATTTATTCTATTCTGTATCCCTACAGTCAATCCTGTATCAGGCTGTGTAGGGAAAGAGACTGCTTGTGGGATGTAGGTTTAAGGATTAAAAACAAAGCTAAGGAAAATTCAGGGATAAAAATACCCTAGTACTGTATATGCATAAAATGGAAGGCCTGATTGAATTAAGCTGTGACTAAGATCATCCATTTGATGCAAAACAAAGCACCATACAGAATGTCCTTTTCTTCATTTATAATCAAGTTTGCTACATTTCTAGACAAAATAATCCTGCCGGTTTCATAATTAGCAAAGTGATACAGAGGAATTGCAATAATGACCATTTAAATTTGGCATAGGTTTTATTTCAGCAGCATCTACAAATCATCAGCTGTTTTGTTATAATTGTAAAGGGCGGATCCATAAAATTCATAGGAAACATTTAGTAAGGATTATTTGTTGATGTATATTTAGACTTTTTAATGAATTTTACAAGGACATTGGCTTTCATAACACTCAGATCATGTGTCTGACTGAAAGAAGTGCTTCACTCAAGATATACTGTTTACATTACAAGTGTATACATACACTGTATGCAAGTCAGTTACTTCTCACATTCAAGTCTGATTTTATTAACAGTAATTTTGTTAACTGTGAACTGTATGTGCCCTAGAACTCTACTCCTACAAATAGTTTTTTAAAATAACATACACATATTTTGTTCATATTTGCAGCATGCAGGCCTGATATTGGACTTCCCAGTTTAAAACAGATGCAGCGGTAGAAGAGAGTTAATTGTTTATACAATGTGCTAATTGGTGCACTAGTACTGTATTTGCTCTAGGCCTAAACAATGGAATAATATTTATCAAACTGACCCTTCAGTGTTCTGCTGTTATGAATAACTCTTCTTCTCCACATGTCTGACTTCTCTCTTTGTCTTAACCTTATAACCTTCTCCCTGCTTTGAAGAAAAGGTACACACATTAACACATATGCAGAAAGCATTTGGAATTATAAAACTTTTCCAAACAGGTTCCATGTAGCTATAATAGGATAAGTAAAAAGCAGTTAAATCACATCAACACTTCATTTCAAAGTTACACACAATTCAGAGTTAACCACTCTGCTGAGTTGCAAAAACAGGCTGGAAATATCATCTAAAAGTAGAAATCACAGGTTTAAATTTTCAAAAATAGACACTAATTTTGGATGCCTCCGTTGTTGGTACCAAACTTGAAATACCTAGGGTTGAGCTTCCCACTGACTTTCGTTAGATTTGTGGGTGCTCAGCGTTTCTGGAAAAATCAAACCCATAGGCATCCTAGTTGGGCACTCAAAATTAGTGGCCACTTTTGAAAATTTAAACCATAGTTATTATGATGTCTCATAACAACTGTGCTTTAAAGTGAATAGGTTAGTAAAGGAAGAAAAATAGCCAAACAAAAAAATTCACCAAAGCAGAGCAGCAGAAATACAGCCAAGGAAACTGACAAGCAGTGCATGTGTCATAAATAAGGCTACGATTTTGTCAAGGGTATTTTTATTAAAAGTCACGGACAGGACATGGGCAATAGACAATTTAATCACAGAAATATACACACAGGTTAATGCAGTTTTCACTGCATCAGTAGAGAAGCTTTTAAATTGCCTAGTAAACTTGGACTGAAGCCAGACCCCCACCGCACAGGGCTGAAGCCGAAGCCAAAGCCGGAGCCCCACTTAGGGTGATCAGACATCCTGTTATTAGGGGCTTTGTCTTATATATGCAACTATACTTCTCCCACCCTGTGGGGAAAAAAAGGTGTCCCGATTTTTCACACTTGCTATCTGGTCACCCTAGCCCTGCCACCTGGGCCTGAAGCCCAAGCCTGAGCCCACTGCCCAGGGCTGAAGCCCAAGCCCGAGAGGGACTGAAGAATAAGCCAAAGAACTCGCAGACATCTCTTGAAATCACGGAATCTGTGACTTCCATGACAGAGCTGTAGCGTTAGTCACAGATTCTTGCCTTTTAATGCAGCAGACTATTAGCCAATGTCACATATATTTCCAAAATGCGTTGTGTTTAGGTTAAGTTGTAGAACCATGAGCAGAATTCTTTGTACCTATGCTAACCTTTTTGTGGAAATCTACTAATAGTTACACTGTTCCAGCCTTTGTTCTTTGTATGTGCAGAATCTGTCAGATGTATGTTCTGTTAAGGAATGTTATATATGGATTCTGTGTTGGGTGCCATTAGTAGAAAACAGTTCATGGCTCTATGGTCTATCCAGAATATTGACATCCAGAATGTTATTGTGTGCTGGATACAATATGTTAGGAAGGATTTGGACTGATGTCTTTGTATCCTGAAAAACAGGTATGAAGTTAGATAAGAAAAGGGGAGTTAAGGTGTGAATCTTCTACTTGCTGTAAACAAGGAGACTATATTAAGTCAAATTAAGTTCTTACTTTAGGATAAACACAGATGAAAAATTGAAGCTGCAGTTATTGCAAGCCTGTTCCCCAGAGTTGGTATCCTCTCTGTTTGGGTTGATTTATCTATGTTTAATAAACTGATTGAGCCAAGTTTTCTGAGGTCTTGTCAACTGATAATCAAATCACAGCCCTAACAAGACCTAGAACTGAAGCTATTCTACATTAATTAAAAATAACCCAATATTTATCTAAAAATAAATACCCTAGCCACTTTGGGATGACTTGCACCCTACAGGTCACACAGAAAGAGCAGTTCTTATGCTTCAGGGCATACAAGAAGTGAAGTTGGAACTGGCTCCTGCATGGGGTTGTATGGGAAGACAGAAGCTACTTGCACCCCTATTTCCCTTCTATTCTCCAGAGAGGCTGGCGCTGAGTAAGGATTTCGGGATTTGGCCTGATGTTCTCTTCTCCACACTGCCAAAATCCAAACATGTTCATGGCAGGCTGAATTCTGAAACCACTTAATCACATGAGCTGTGCCACTGAAGGATTACTCAGGTTAGTAAGGGGTTGCAGGATCAGGTCCCCTCTTCACTACAGGTAAATCTTTTTTCTGTTTGTGAAGGAATGATACAAAACATATATCAGGTCCAGGTTAAAAATGCTAAAAGACAACCAAAATAAACATATGAAACTACTTATTTTTGGGGAGGGAGAGGGGGGTCAAAGATGAGAATTCAGACACAGTCCTAAATTTAAAACCAAAACCACTGACTGTTTTATACAAACAAACCCCCATATCTTAGTGTGAAAAAGATTTTTGCTGCTAGCACAATGCAAATATACCTTTCTGAAAGTGAACCCTATCAGTAAACATTACAATTGTAAAACTTTGCCCTTCATCCAGATGCACAGCTTGTCAACAATGCAAGCACTTCTCTTTGCCAAGACTTGATGTTAAATTGCAAACCTCCAGCCCTTTAGTAGCACTTTATAGATAGTCAGCACAACCCTCCTCAATTGTTATTTCTTTGTAGCCCCCCTCCATTACCATTTCACCAACTTTTCTCTCATGTGGGATAACAACACGTCTTATTACTTTCCGGGTGACCTGTAGGAAGCAACACATGAAAAGTATCGATTTTCTTTCCTGATTCTAAAAGGAGAAAGCATGGTAAGAGTAGTTAATTGAATACAAAGACTCAGAACAGTGAAATTGCAATTCATGATTACTTTTCTTGTGATGATGTTGCCTTCTTCATCGGTAAACTGTTCTTCTGTTACTGATTCACCAGGAATATTTTTTGCTTCCTCACCCTAAAGAATGTGTTATATGATTAGCAATAGAACCTATATTTTTGCAATGCCCACACATTTGTTTTCACACCACTCCAAGCAACAAACACATGCTAGGTTGGATTTTAAGTAACAAAATATGTTCAAATGGGTTTATCTCACATGGATAAGGTGAAAAGCTTTCTTATAAATGTGCTAATAGCTGTATTTTAGTCCATGAAAGGTGTCCTTAAAGCATTTACTGAGTTTCTAACTTGTTTCTTTTAAGCACTAAATCATGAATCAAACTCCTTGAGCAACAAGTACTTTTTCTGTAACGTTAGAGCGCTGTTGTCTAATTCATATGGAAGCAGCAGTTCACAATGGTGTAGTCTCTAAACAGACATCCATTAAGCTATAAATGCCAACCATTTATGTACAGGAATTCTAAAATCCAAGTACAGAGGGTAAAATTTGGATTTTAAAAGAAAAATGCACCCAGCTCACCCAATCAAACAGCCTAAAAGTTCACATGAGAAGAAACATTTCTCTCTATTTATAGAACGTATAGAAGTATTTGAAAAGAAATCTTGTTGAAATGGAAGCATCTGCCAGCTTGTTGACAAATGACATAGACCTGGTTCATAGCTCTCTGAAGTCAATGGAACTCCTTCCATTGACTTTATTGGACTTTTGATCAAGCACATTGCCTGTGAAACCAGCAATATAGAAGACCAATGTAAGTGACTGTTAAAAACAGTTTTCGGTCCTGTTTTAATACTAGCTTAACATCACTGCAATGATTATGGGTAAATTTTCAGTATCACCTAAGTGACTCAGCAGTCTAAGTCTCTGACTTTTAATGGGACTTAGGCATCCACATTAGAAAACTTGGCCTTTCAGGATAACATTTTCAAAAGTGCCTAAGTACCCACACTTGAGTTCCTGAAATAAATAAATGCACATTTTACTTGTGCAAAATGGGTAAGTGAGCATAAAAAATGGTACTCATGTGCACAGTTTATCTATACAATTTACATTTCTAACATGCAGCAACTCCTAACTCCTGGTCCAATATGAACAATGACTAAAAACAAACAAACTCTGCCTGAAAATACAGACTGCACTAAAATTAGTACCAACATTGTCCCACAAGCCAGCCCCATGGGACCAAGAACTTTTTCCTTCCTCTCACACATACTCCTCAGAAGGCTAAGGGAAAAACATAAACCTTGAGTGATGCTCTGAAGGTCAGCAAACTTGGACTCTGCCAGCCCAAGGGGCACACCTGTGTTCCAAAGCAAAGGCTACTCACCCTGTCACACTAGCCCTTTCTCACTGATTAAAACTGATGAGCTGTTAATTCTAGCACCTCAGCTGATCTCAACTGCTACAGTATCTTCACATAAAGAGAAGGGCCATCTCTAAGGTGTGCAGGACACAACCCATTTAGGGATTTATAGGGCCAAACCAACATCTTGAATTGCATGTGGACATGAACTAGAAGCTAGTGCAGGTGTCGGAACCTAATATAATATATTCCCTACACATAGCTTGGCTAAATAACTAAGCAGTCATTTTCTGCACTGGCGGAAATTCTCAGATGGGCTGCTGGTGGAGCTCCATGCAGAGCGCACTACAGTAATCCAGTCTCAATGTGACTGTGGTGAAGCTCTAATGAGAAAGAAGAAATCAAAAAATTGGCTTAGGCATTGATTACAAACTGCACATTGAAGTGAGGAATGACAAAATGGGCCCCTGTGGCATTCTCAAGAAGGCAAGTACCCACCTTGGTGGGTCTTTCATTTGCTTTGGTTATCTTTCTTCCCCTGCCCTTCTTGAAGGCAAGATGACTTTTTAAGCAGGATATGCCCATAGCAAGGAACTGTTGCCTGCTGTGTTGGTGGCCATGGGGCTGGGAGGTGGCAAATGGTTTGACAAATACTTTATGAACTGAAATTTGTGGTGTGTTTTCCAGCCGTTGTGTGAAATACAGGGACAACAATACCCTTAAGTTTCAGAGATGAAGCTGGCTGGGAACTGATGGTAGGATCTATTATGCTGGGCACTTTTGCAACTGTCATTTAGACCAATACATTTTATTTTTTAAAACCGTGCCATCCGTTCCAATGTAATGTAATTAAAATCCATAACAACAACAATGTGGCCCAATGACAGGGAAGTAGAGACTTAGGAGACCTAAGATGTATTCTCAGCTCTAGTGACAGGTTTCAGAGTAGCAGCCGTGTTAGTCTGTATCCGCAAAAAAAACCAGGAGTACTTGTGGCACCTTAGAGACTAACAAATTTATTAGAGCATAAGCTTTCGAAGTGGGCAGTAGCCCATGAAAGCTTATGCTCTAATAAATTTGTTAGTCTCTAAGGTGCCACAAGTACTCCTGTCCTTTCAGCTCTAGTGGTCACTTGCAGGGGTGCCATTGGGGGGGGGGGGGAGACAGGAAAGGGCTCTAGCCCCCTTCCCCTGCCCAAGTTTCCTAGGGGAGGTCTACTCACCCTAGCCCGAGACAGAGCTCTTAAGTGCAACGGCTTGAGTATGATATGTGATGAGTACTAAAGCTGGGAGCAGCACAACCTTTGGGGCACGGAGTTTGTTTATAAACAGAGGCAGGGTGATTAAGATTAAGGATCATTAGACATGGAAACAAAGGGTAGGAATAAAAGGTGAGAATGGAGAGAGGTAAATAATGGTGTCCCTCAGGGGTCTGTACCGGGACCAGTCCTATTCAACATATTCATAAATGATCTGGAAAAAGGGGTACACAGTGAGGTGATAAAATTTGCAGATGATACAAAATTACTCAAGATAGTTAAATCCAAAGCAGACTGCGAATAGTTACGAAGGGATCTCACAAAACTGGGTGACTGGGCATCACAATAGCAGAAGAAACTCAGTGTTGATAAATGCAAAGTAATGCACTTGGCAAAATATAATCCCAACTATACATACAAAATATAATCCCAACTATACATACTAAATTAGCAGAACCTGTCAATAAAGAGAGCTTGGAGTCATTGTGGATAGTTCTCTGAAAACATCTGCTCAATGTGCAGTGGCAATTTAAAAAGCTAACAGAAAATTGGGACTCATTAGGAAAGGAATAGATAATAAGAGAAAAATATCATATTGCCTCTATATAAATCCACGGTATGCCAACATATTGAATAGTGCTTGCAGATTCAGTCACCCCATCTCAAAAAAGATATATTGGATTTGAAAAAGGTACAGAGAAGGGCAACAGAAATGATTAGGGATATACAGCACCTTCTGTATGAGGAGGTATTAAAAAGACTGGGACTTTTTAGCTTGGAAAAGAGATGACTAAGCGAGTATATGACAGAGGTCTCTAAAATCATGACTGGTGTGGGAAAATTGAATCAGGAATTGTTATTTACTCTTTCACATAACACAAGAACTAGGGGTCACCAAATGAAATTAATAGGCAGCAGATTTAAAACAAAACAAAAAAAGTATTTCTTCACAGTCAACATGTAGAACTCTTTGCCAGGGGATGTTGTGAAGACCAAAACTATTACAGGGTTCCAATAAGAATTAGATAAGCTCATGGAGGATAGGTCCAGCAATGCTATTAGCCAGGGTGGACAGGGATCCAACACCATGTTCTGCCTGTCCGTTGCCTCTGTTTGCCAGAAGCTGGGAGTGGGCAATAGGGCAACTTGATGATTGCCTGTTCTGTTCATTCCCTCTGAAGCACCTGGCATTGGCCACTGTTGAAAGACAGGATACTGGCCTAGATGGACCATTGGGGGCCATTCTGATGTTCTTATATAGAACCCAGATGTATCTGCTCCCCACTATAACCCACTAGACCCCGCTCTCCTCCCAGAGCTAGGATAGAACCCAGGAGTCCTGACAGGGTCTTTCTCTCCATGGAGTTAGTAATAAAGTAAGAATATACATTAAAATTTTAAACCTAATCAGTATCCCTTAAGTGACTTGCCATGAGATGTCACAACATGTTGTTATTAGAGCTGAGTGGGTCTAATATTTATTTAATTTTCTTGCTTTTATAAAGGAATTAGATACAGGGCTCCTAAGTAGCCCCAGGAATAACAGTTAAAGTTGCCCCCCACACACACCAAAATCTGAAATAGCGCTCCTGGTCACTTGCTATATGACCTTGGGCACGTCACTTCATTTTTCTGACCCCCTGTTTCCTCCCCTTCCCCAATCCTTTGTCTGCTTTTTTAGACTGTATGCAGTGTTAATGTAGCTGTGTCGGTCCCAGGATACTAGCGACACAAAGGGGGTGAGGTAATATCTTTTATTGGACCATTGATGAGAGAGACGAGCTTACACAGCTCTCATCCGAAGAAGAAAGCTTGTCTCTCTCATCAACCGTACTTGGTCCAATAAAAGATATTACCTTACCCACCGTGTCTCTCCAGTTAGACTGTAAGCATTTTGCTGCTGGGGGCTGTGTGTGTGTACAGTGCTGAGTTCAATGGGGTCCTGATCTCAACTAGGGCCTGTAGGCAGTACTGTAATATAAATAATGAATAATAACATCACCATAACCGCCATCATAAAAAGTATGGCTCATAGGAAAGGTAACCAACACACGATGCCATGCGCATGCCCAGCTGCTCTCAGTTTGCTTTTATACTTGTTTCCTTTCTTACTGCATAAACAGGTGGCAATTTTGTCTGTATGTTTAGATATTTTTACATAAATGAGTGACACCTACTGTGATCAACTTTGAAACACAACATATCAGTAAATTGGAAGATTTTTCTTGTTTGTGGGTAGTTAAAATAAATTACAGTAGGGTTCACAGTAGATAGGGAGATAGATCGGATTGCACTGTATTTTCTAACCCGATGTAGTTATTAAGAAGGACATTTACTAGAAAAACTTGCCCACTGGCGGTTTTACTTGCTTTTGTCATGAACATAAAGTGGTGTTGGGTTAGAAAAGCACATTAGATAATCCCACCACAATTGCTGCTTTTTGCCTTGAAAATACAGAACCGGTGCATCCACAGCAGAAGTGAAGAGTAGATTCTTCCTGCTGCAACATGTTTGTATAAAGCTTTATTTTACCCATGACCATTTTAAATCACTGTCACAACATGGAGAGCTTTAGAAAAGCAGGAAGAAAAACTTCATATAGTACATTCATGATTAATGGAAGCTCAGTTATATCCCGGGGATTGTAGTGAACAAAGCTATGATTCATGTGCTCCAACTCCAGAGGGGGTGGTCAGGGGACAAGGAGCTGGGGGGAGATTGGATGAGTCGGGAGTTCTGGGGGGGGGGGCTATCAGGAGGCAGGGGTATGGAGAGGGGTTGGGGCAGGCAGGGAGCAGGGGGGGTTGTATGGGTCAGGAGTTCTGGGGGTCCTGTCAGGAGGCGGGGAGCAGTTGGATAGGCGTGGGAGTCCCGGGGGTCTGTCTGGGGGCGGGGGTGTGGATAAGGGTCGGGGCAGTCAGGGAACAGGTAGGGGGTAGGGTCCTAGGGGG